>NC_066552.1:14399517-14422017 GCF_024679095.1 Eriocheir sinensis
TCCGCCCCACGCTCCCTTGCCCCGCCAAATCAAGCCGCTATGGCGCACAATACTACGGATGTCTTTCCGCCCCCGCCCCACGCTCTCGTGCCCCGCCAAATCAAGCCGCTATGGCATAGGATACTACGAATGTCTTTCCGCCCCCGCCCCACGCTCCCTTGCCCCGCCAAATCAAGCCGCTATGGCATAGGATACTACGGATGTCTTTCCGCCCCTGCCCCACGCTCCCTTGCCCCGCCAAATCGAGCCGCTATGGCAATATTATATCTACTGTTAAAGTCTCCTAATATCAGTGAGTCGTTGTTATTAAGTGACTGCCTTAAGACGCTGTACATTTCAAGGTCGTCATCGAGTGACTGCCCGGGAGGTCTGTAGGTGACAGATATATTTAAATTGACTTTTGCAATGTTTATTCGCACGCACAAATGTTCAACGCTACTGTTTCCCAGTGTTTTGTCAGTGGGTTGCAAATAGCTTTTGACATAAAGGGCGATGCCACCGTCTCTACGGTTTACACGATCTTTGTTGAAGAGTCTGTAGCCATCTATGTTATATTCGGAACTTAAATCAATATTTGTGGTGTCGATAAATGTTTCGGTTATAGCAATAATTTCTATAACCAAATTTGATGAACTGAGATGTCTTGCTCTAACACAAAATTTTGACATAATTATTATGTCAAAATTTTCTGTTAGAGCAAGACATCTCAGTTCATCAAATTTGTTTCATAGGCTACGTGCATTGAAACTAAGGATTTTTAAGTTATCTAGAGGCTTGGTAATAGAGGTGGTGGTACTTGCGGGATCCCGGTTACGGGTTTGTTGCGATGCACGGCGTGTATTTACGCGGGCGGGGTGGAGGGACGTGGCTGTGACTCGTTTTTTGCTCGGATGACATGTACTGCGTCGTTGAGGAGCCTTCCGAATCTGGCTGCCCCGATGGGAGACAGGTGCAATCCGTCCCTGTGGAAGAGCTCACTTTGTCCATAGAAATTGTCCCATGCGTTGAAGAACTCCACGTCAAGCTCCTTACAGAGTCTGTAAGCGGTTGTTTAGGCTGAAGGCCTTACTGAAAAAGTTGCTCTCCGGCCAAGTCCGTGGTAGAACTCCTGAAATCAAAATGTTAGGGGATTTAGACTTATACTGCTGGATGAGCCTACGGTACTTGTCCAGGAGTTCCTCAGACCGGGTCGTGGTGACGTCGTTCATACCTGTGTGAATAACAAACAGTGAATCATTAGTAGCCTGGGGGGAGATCTCTTCAAGAGCAGCAGTTATATCGTCGATCCCAGCACCAGGATAGCAATAGTTCCGTCTTCGACGAGGAATTCTGCCGCAGAACTCAACGACCTGCTGGCGAATCATGGAGTAGCCCACCAGGAAGGTGCTCTCCTGCTCGTCCTCCTCCTCCAGAATGGCAAACCTGTTGAAGCAATGAGCAGGATAAATCGCTTGTCTGGCTGGTTTGGCTCCTCCATTCATGACGGTGAAGCCATCATGGGCGAAGCCACTAGCATCTTCCCGTTGCGTGGTGTTGTCCGCTGGTGTCGACGGTACCGCTGAGGGCAAGGGGGCGGTTGGAGAAGGGTTTGGCACCACAGCAACGTTAGCCTGGATGAACTCCTGCAAGGAGGCAACAGTGCCAGAAAGCTCTATTATTTTATTCTGACCTGCTTCCATCTTCTCTTCTTGCTCCTGCAGTCTTGTCTCGAGATGCTGCCTGGTGAGAGAAAGCTCTATTATTTTATTCTGGCCTTCTTCCATCTTTTCTTCCTGCTCTTGCAGTCTTGTCTCGAGATGCTGCCTGGAGAGACACAGTCGACAGACAACAGAATGCCCTGTAAAAAAGTGAGCTGAGAAGCTACCGTTACAAGTACTGCACATCTTAGGCGCCATCTTAGCTGAAATGAAAGAGATAAAAACACAGAGTGAAGGGAATTAGGAAAGGGGGTGAGGTGTGTGAGAGGTAGTTTAGTAATGGAGGAAAAGTGAGAGAGAGGAGGAGTAGGAAGGGATGTGAGGTGAGTAAAGAGGGGGAAAGAAAGGCGGTGAGTGAGGTGTGTGAGATCACATAGGGTTAGGAAATAGGTGAGGTGAGTGAGAGGGAGTTTGGGAAAGGAGGTAAAGTGGGAGAGAGGAGGAGTAGGAAGGGATGTGAGGTGAATGAGGTGTATGAGATCAAGAAGGGTTAAGAAAGAGGCGAGGTATGGTGGGTGAAGGGATGGAAAAATAGGATGTGAGGTAAGGTGAGTGAGGAGGGGAGGGCTTAGAAATATGTGGAGGTGAGGGAGGAGTAGGAAGGACTAATCCTCTAGGGGATGAGGAGGAGCAAAAGGGATGTGAGGTGAGCGAGGGTTGGGGGGCTTAGGTGGGGTGAGGGAAAGGGGTGTAGGAAGTGTTAATTCTCTAGGGGATTTAAAGAGGGTGTAGTGAGGTGGAGCAGATTGAATCCTCAGGGAATTCAAAGGGTGAGTTGTCGACACACCCAAATCACGCGTGAAACACTTGGGAACACAACAACACACTCGGAACACACGAAACACTCAAAAACCCAAGTACAAGGACGACTAAACACCTTCAAGTCACTCGCAAAAACACCGGAAACACAACAGCACACTCAAAACACTCTGAGACCCACGCAGAACACTCGAGAACAGCCAATCACACGCAAAAACACCGGAAACAAAACAGCACACTCAAAACACTCTGAAACCCAAGCAGTCAAATCACACGCAAAAACACCGGAAACACAACACACTTGAATCACTCTGAAACCCACGCAGAACACCTGGAAACAGCCAGATCACACGCAAAAACACCGGAAACACAAATCACAGAGACAACCACAGGCAGACACACTCGCAGAAACCATAAGCGAACACAAACCAAACACGTGTCGGGAAATCACAGGCAACACACAAAGTCCACAAGCGAGAACACACAAACGCACGTGAAGCAAACGCAAATGCAATCCCAAGAGCACGACGAAAACACAGGGCTGACAAGGTGTGGAGCGCGGGCAAGCGAGGTTGTGGAGCGCAGTGGGGCGAGGTCACGTCCTTCTCTCAGCAGAGGTCGGGTGTGAAGTGCGAGAGAGAGAGAGAGAGAGAGAGAGAGAGAGAGAGAGAGAGAGAGAGAGAGAGAGAGAGAGAGAGAGAGAGAGAGAGAGAGAGAGAGAGAGAGAGAGAATGAAAAGAAGAGAGAATGTGGAAAGAGAGGGAATGATATACAAAATGAGAGAGAGGGAATAAAAATAATAATGATAACAATAATGAGAGAAAATGAGAGAGAGAGAGAGAGAGAGAGAGAGAGAGAGAGAGAGAGAGAGAGAGAGAGAGAGAGAGAGAGAGAGAGAGAGAGAGAGAGAGAGAGAGAGAGAGAGAGAGAGAGAGAGTGGCCACCCTCCACAGGGTGAAGGTGAAATATAAACTCAATGATGGAGCAGAAAAACAGCCATAGAGAGAAAACTACTTGAATGCCTAGCCAACCAGAACATCTTGGTGGCAGACATAAAGGAGAGCTATGGGGGCTACTCCTTGTACGTGGCAGATGACAAGTCATTTGACCACATATATCTGGACACAACAGCCAAAGTCCTTGGCGACGCAGGCTTCACCCTATACACCGCCCCAGAGGTCAAATGCCGCAAGTGCATCATCATCAAGAATGTACAGGGCTTGGCGGACCATGATGTGCTTCATATCAAACAAGATATTGAACGCATACAGAGCTGGGCATCCGTCACAGAGGTCATTCGCTTCCCGAAAGGCCACACGTATAAAGTCATGTTCAGAACACAAGACATGGCTGCCACGGCATGCAGGCAGGGACTGAAGGTCCTAAATCTAAGCTTTACGCCAGCACAGTTGGAGGTGGAACAATTTATTCCACTCACCGTGTGCTTCAGATGCTACCAGATTGAAGGACACACAACAAAGGAGTGCACAAAGCCACAAGACTACAAGGTGTGCTCAATCTGCGCAGAGACAGACCACACGTGGCAAGAATGCGACGCAGGGGAGCAGAAATGTGTCCTGTGCTCAGGCCAGCACTCTTGCATGGCCATGAAATGCCCGAAAAGAAAACAGGCACTAAAAGACAAACGTGCCAGGGTAAATGCCAGCAAGCTGAAACCTAACCAATTGTATTCTTATGTAGCCAACAACAATCAGACTTACCCACAACCCGGCTCATTAGAAAACCAATTGAAGGTTGCAGCTATTACGGCTACTGCCCTATCTCAAGAGCAAAGAACGCCAGGCACATACCAGGCTGTCATAAGGACACTGAGCATTGAAAATGGCCTCCCATCACCGGCTAACACGAAATCAGCAAACACAGCCTTGGCTGAACTCGCTCAGACCTTTCAGGCCCTACTCCCAAGTCTATCAACAACGGCCATTCAGACCCGCCCCCCACCCACAGCGGCAGGCTCGGCCCAGGCTGTCACCCCAACCCAAACAAACGATGAATCACCTCGTGAAGAGGCACCAGGGTCACAACTGGGGCAGAGGAGCGACGGCCCATCGCCCCCACTCCCTCAACCCTCGCGGTCAGTCCCCTCGACCACACAACCATGCCCACCACATCATGACCAACACAAAGGTGCCAACAGAGCAAGCACTCGCCCCGGACTGAGGAGCGAGGCAAAAGGAGCAACAAAAACTGACCCCTAATACAACCATGTCATTCACACAACCTACCAATCAACTACAAATACTACAGCACAATGTCCACCATTGGCACACCAAACGCATCAATCTAATAAAGACGTACACACATGAGAACCCAGATGTAATCCTCATAAATAGCCATGGTCTCCCCAACACCCAGGCTCTAAAGATACCGGGTTATTCATGTTATCAGCGGAACAGAACAGGTGAACAACACGCTGGAGTGGCAATAGCAGTCAAAACAGGAACCCAGCACAAAATATATGACGACTTCCACTACTCCGACACCCTTTCTGTTAAATTAATGACTACCCTCGGGCCCATTAATATTGCCACTACTTACATCCCCCCACGAGAGGGCTGCATCATGTTTCCTGACTTCTATAAACTGCTACGCATACCTGAACCCATGTACTTCCTAGGCGACTTAAACGCACGCCACACCAGCCTTGGCCATTCCAACACAAATACAACTGGACGAAACATTATGAAAATCATCACCACCTTCGGAGCCCAGCACATAGGTCCAAATTTCCCCACGTTTATAGGCCACTCAGCCCTCACCACGCCTGACGTGATTCTAACGAATGGGAAAACATACCACAACACCCACGCCAGCCAGGGGCCACTAACGAGCAGCGACCACCTCCCAATACTGTTCACCATCTCAACCACTCCCGTTGTCGTGCCCTGCCCACAGCGGATGAACACAAAAAAGGCGAATTGGGAGCAATATAAGAACATTATTGACTCAGAACTACCTGACCTACATCTAGAGGGGAAAAACACAGATGACATAGAAACCGCTGTCAACACCTGGTATACCGCTGTCAAAACTGCCCAAGCACAAGCAATACCCCTCACAAGGCACAAAACACTATCATACCCCCACCGCAACCAAGAGATTACGGACGCACAGCTACGTTTTACCAACATCCTCCGATACGCCGGGAGGCACGGCTGGACGCATGATCTTTATCAACAAAGTAGAGTTCTCCAACGAACGCTACAAGATACGTGCAAAACAGCATACAACAGGCACTGGGAAAACACAATAAAAGGTCTCGCCGAGAAATACAAGGACCCAAAAGCCTTCTGGCAGGGAATAAAACGCCTGCAGGGCAACACACACCACCGCCCCATACACATAGAAAAGGGAGGAGTCAAAATACAGGATGACGAGGGTATTGCCCAAGAGTTCAGTGAAACCTGGAAGTCAGTGTTCACAATAAGACCTGAAGACAACGCTCATTATGACCAAGACAATGAACGGAAAGTAAAGGCATGGCTCCAACAGGACCCAACAAGAACCAGGCCACACCATACGATTGATCTGCAACGCCTAACACAGGCCCATCTGTTGACTATGGAAATAGGCACAGCCGAGCTCCGATCAGCTATAAACAAAACGAAAAACACGTCGCCCGGAGAGAGCAAAATAGATAAACAACAAATCAGCATGTTACCCCCCCGGGGGCTGGCGTACCTACTCACCATATATAATGCGATGTTAACAACAGGTTACTTCCCTCAACGATTCAAAGTCGCCACTCTCACCATGATACCTAAACCAGGCAAACCATCCACGGATCCCAAGAACTACAGACCAATCTCACTTCTAGAAGTCCCTGGAAAAATCTTTGAAAGAATAATCAACTTACGACTCAGATGTCACCTGGAGGAAAACAACCTTTATAACCCGTCACAGTATGGCTTCAGGGCAGGGAGGAGCACTACGTCAGCTATCTCCATCGCCAGCGAAAAGGTAGCACTCACTAAAGGACAAGGACTAAACTGCACTATTATCCAACGCGACATCAGCAAAGCGTTTCATAAAGTCTGGCTACAGGGCCTGCAATACAAAATACTTCAACTCGGACTGCCAGAGCTAACGGAAAAACTGTTATGTAGCTTCCTTGATCAGCGCTCAGCTTCCATTCGAGTTAAGTCAGCAATATCCTCCTGTCCCCCTGCACAGCGGCGTGCCACAGGGCAGCGTGTTATCACCAACGCTCTTCATCACCTACACCTCTGACATGCCCCGGTCTGATAACAGAAGCTGTATGGATATATATTATGCTGACGACGCGACACAAATAGTGACCTCCAACGGTACCCTAGACCACCATGACGCCCTGGTCGTGCGGGAGGCGAACAGACTCAACACATTTGAAAAAAAATGGAAGATCAAAACAAACATAGACAAGTTCGCTGTGGTCGCACTCGGCAGGAAAAAAATAAATGACATACAAATACAGGGCAACACCATCTCCCACCAAAAACAATGCCAGATATTAGGCCACACAGTGACATCCACCGGCCTGATCGTTAAACATGTCAACGACAAAACCATGAAAGTTAAAACAGCCCTCACATCACTAAACAGATTCTGGCAATTCACAGAGCGGCTCAAACTGTGTCTAGTAAAGACTAAGATACTTCCTATACCAGACTACTCACCCACCCCGACACACATGGCTTCCCACACCAAGATGTTACAGCTTCAGAGGCTGCAGAACAAAGCGCTGAGATTTGCCACCGGACAGAAATAAACGTACACGGAAAACACAGTAGCACAACACCGCAGACTCGGAGTACAACTAGTCAGCACAAGGCTACGGGAGGCGGCCGGAAAGATATGGGAGAAGCTAGACCAGCAAGACGACGTGAACTACACCCACGTCAAGGAGCTTGACGGCAGCACGAACTTGGTCCACCCCTGGTTTCCGAGCAGCTTGAAGTCACTACGAGAACAACCGCCCACACATCACTTCACACAAGTGACGCCATAGCTTAGCTTAGCTCTCTGCACACAAACAATCCAAACACACACCCCCCCAGCACGCCGGGGGTATACAAATAAGGTGCCCGATGAACAATAACTACACCAGAACAACTAACGAACCTACACCATACAACTGTACACTCCTACTGTCTTTCCTATTCCCCACCTGTACCTCACCACTAACCCACTTCCTCTTCGTACTATACCCTTGATTGAAAAAAAAAATAATAATACAAAAAAAGAGAGAGAGAGAGAGAGAGAGAGAGAGAGAGAGAGAGAGAGAGAGAGAGAGAGAGAGAGAGAGAGAGAGAGAGAGAGAGAATGAAAAGAAGAGAGAATGTGGAAAGAGAGGGAATGGTGTACAACATGAGAGAGAGGGAATAAAAATAATAATGATAACAATAATGAGAGAATGAGAATGGGATAATAAGAATGAGAGAGAGTGAGAATGAGAGAGAATGAGAATGAGAATGGGAAAAAAAATGAGAGAGAATGAGAATGAGAGAGAATGAGAATGGCATAATAATAATGAGAGAGAATGAGAATGAGAATGAGAGAGAATGAGAATGGCATAATGATAATGAGAGAGAATGAGAATGGGATAATAAGAATGAGAGAGAGAGGGAGAATGAGAATGAGAGAGAATGAGAATGGCATAATAATAATGAGAGAGAATGAGAATGAGAACGCGAGAGAATGAGAATGAGTGAGATAACGAGACTGAGGGAGAAAGAGATGATAATGAGAGAGAGAGAGAGAGAGAGAGAGAGAGAGAGAGAGAGAGAGAGAGAGAGAGAGAGAGAGAGAGAGAGAGAGAGAGAGAGAGAGAGAGAGAGAGAGAGAGAGAGAGACAGAATGAGAATAAGACGGAGAGAATGAGAATGAAAAAATGAGAATCAGAATGTGAGAGAAAGATTGTAAGAAAGAATGATAATGTTATAGAAAGGAAGAATGATTTACATAGATTTACATATCAAATCAGTCCACACAGACCCCTTAGTCCAGACTAGGTGGTCTGTACTTAAACTTAAGTGATTCTACATTAATCACATGGCTCCAAAACTTTGCATTTGAACTCTTAAATATTAAATTGAAGGAAGTGTCGGTCGAGCTTGTTCTTAAAGGAGTCAATCATGTTACACTGGACCACTGAAGGCGGGAGCCTATTCCGTTCTTGCATTACAAAGTTGGTGAAGAAAAATTTGAGCAGTCTGAATTTACTTGCATACATTTAATTTTTGTGCCATTATTCCTCGTACGCAAAATGTCATCGATCATAAATAATTTTGATTTGTCCACGTTCGTAAATTCATTAAAGTATATTTAAACATTCGATCAGTTTTCATCGGAGGCAACGTTTCTCAAGAGAAAACTTGTTAAGGGTGGACAGCCTCTCATCGTAGGGTTTGTTGAGCATGGAAGGGTTAATTTGTTTTGTACGACGTTGAACACCTTATTTAGCAATGTTCTTTGCATGGTGGGGAGACCAAAACTGTACCGCATGTTCCAAGTGGTGTCTGACTAAACTCTTGTAGAACGAAAGTATTACATTTTTACTTTTGTATAAAAAGTTTCTCGTTATGAAATCCAACATTTTGTTCGCTTTATATTTTGCGTCGATGCATTGCTGTGAAAATTTGAGTTTTGACGCGATTTTGACACTCAGGTCCTTAACGTATTAAACGCCTTTGAGTTTGACGCCACGGATTTCGTAATCTAACTTATTATTTCTTGTTCAAGTTTGAAGGACCTGGAACTTGTCTACATTAAAGGGCATTCATTTTTTCCCATATATCACACCAAGCTGAAATTTTATGCAATCCTCTTGGAGGGTTTGTCTATCTTCGTCAGTAAGAATCGCCAACCTCGCTTGAAGACCCGTCTCCTCGACATTGTGACCCCTTCGACGGTGCGACAGGGTTGTTATCGTCCTCCCTCTCTGATACGACTTTTTAAAACCACAGTCAACACTCATGACTAGATAAAAATAACACACGCACAAACAGACACTGATAATGTATGAAGTATGTTGGAAATACTCAAGGACGAGGGGATGCACTGAACGAGAGAGAGGAAAAGAGGCAGAGAGTGAGAAAAGGAAAGGGAGAAAAATGGGAAGATAAAAGGAAAGAGGGGGGGGGGGGGATGGGAGAAAGAGGAAAGGAGAGACATGAAAAGGGAAAAAAAAGGAAAAATAAAGAGGAAGAGAGAAGGGGAAAAAGGAATAGGAAGAGAAAGAGAAAGGGAAAGAGAGACAAAGAGAGAAAAGGGAAGAAAAAAAGGAAAAAAAGGTCAAGAGAGGTGAAGAGAAAAGGAAAGAGAAAAGGGGACAGAAAGAGAAGGAGACATGGGAAGAGAAAGAGTGGGAAAACAATAAGGAGGGATAGAGAAAAGGAGAAGAAGATAAGAAAAGGGAGAGGGAAGGAGAAAGTGAAAGTGAAACGGAGAAAGAGGGGGAAGAGAGAAAGGGAAAAAAAACAGAAAGAAGGAGAAAGGGAAAGAGGACAAGGAAGAGAGAAAGGGAAAAAGGGAAAGAAAAAGGAAGAGACTATGAAAGAGAAAGGAGAAAAGATAGGTAAGAGAAAGTAGGTGAGAGAAAGTAGAAGAGAAAAGGGGACAGAAATGGGAAGAGACATGGAGTGAGAAAGAAAGGGAAAGTGAATAGGAAAAGAAAGAAAAGTAGAGAAAGGGGAAGAAAAGTGAAAGAAAAGGTGATAGAAAAGGGGAGAGAGAAAGGGAAGGAGATGCAAGGAAAGGGGAAGAAAGGGAAAAATAGAGGAGAGCGTGGGAAAAATGAAGAGGAAGAGAGAAAGGGACAGAGGAAGAGGAAGATAAATAAAAATATAAGGGAAAGTGAAAGGAAAGGAAAGAAAAAAGAGAAAGGGAGAGAGAAAGAGAGAGAAAATGAAAAAAGGGAAAAGAGAAAAGGGACAGAGGGAAATACAAGGAGAGAGATGGAAATGGAAAGCTATAGAAAGTGAAAGAGGAGGAGAGAAAGGAAAGAAGAAAAAGTGAACGTGAAAGGGAAAGAGAGAAAGGGAAAGGTATAGGGAGATAACGGAACAAAGAATTGGAAGGAGAAAAGGGGAAGAAAGAAAAAGGGAAAGAAAGGGGATAAGAAAAAGGAAAAGAGAGGGCGATATAAAGAAAAGCAAAGAGAAAGGGAAACAAAAAAAAGGGAGAGGAAAGGAAAACAAAGGGAAGGACAAATTGGGAAGAGAAAGAGAAAGGGAAAGAAATGGAAGGAGAGAAAGGCAAAGAAAGGTGAAGGAAAGAGTATGGGAACGTGAGAAAGGGAGAGAAAGGGGAAGAGTGAAAGTTAGAAAAGAGAAAATGAGAGAGAGAGAGAGAGAGAGAGAGAGAGAGAGAGAGAGAGAGAGAGAGAGAGAGAGAGAGAGAGAGAGAGAGAGAGAGAGAGAGAGAGAGAGAGAGAGAGAGAGAGAGAGAGAGAGAGAGAATGAAAAGAAGAGATAATGTGGAAAGAGAGGAAATGATATACAAAATGAGAGAGAGGGAATAAAAATAATAATGATAACAATAATGAGAGAGAATGAGAATGGGATAATAAGAATGAGAGAGAATGAGAATGGGATAATAAGAATGAGAGAGAATGATAATGGGATAATAAGAATGAGAGAGAATGAGAATGGCATAATAATAATGAGAGAGAATGAGAATGGCATAATAATAATGAGAGAGAATGAGAATGGGATAATAATAATGAGAGAGAATGAGAATGGGATAATAAGAATGAGAGAGAATGAGAATGGGATAATAAGAATGAGAGAGAATGAGAATGAGAGAGAATGAGAATGGCATAATAATAATGAGAGAGAATGACAATGGGATGATAAGAATGAGAGAGAATGAGAATGGCATAATAATAATGAGAGAGAATGACAATGGGATGATAAGAATGAGAGAGAATGAGAATGAGAGAGAATGAGAATGGCATAATAATAATGAGAGAGAATGAGAATGGCATAATAATAATGAGAGAGAATGAGAATGGGATAATAAGAATGAGAGAGAGAGTGAGAAAGAGAATGAGAGAGAATAAGAAAGACAAAATAATAATGAGAGAGAATGAGAATGAGAACGCGAGAGAATGAGAATGAGTGAGATAACGAGACTGAGGGAGAAAGAGATGAGAAATAATGATAATGATAATGAGAATGCGTGAATGAGAAAGAGAATGAGAGCTATTGAGAATGAGAATGAGAGAGAGAGAGAGAGAATGAGACAGAATGAAAATAAGACAGAGAGAATGAGAATGAAAAAATGAGAAACAGAATGTGAGAGAAAGATTGTAAGAAAGAATGATAATGTTATAGAAAGGAAGAATGATTTATATAGATTTACATATCAAATCAGTCCACACAGACCCCATAGTCCAGACTAGGTGGTCTGTACTTAAACTTAAGTGATTCTACATTAATCACATGGCTCCAAAACTTTGCATTTGAACTCTTAAATATTAAATTGAAGGAAGTGTCGGTCGAGCTTGTTCTTAAAGGAGTCAATCATGTTGCACTGGACCACTGAAGGCGGGAGCCTATTCCATTCTTGCATTACAACGTTGGTGAAGAAAGATTTGTGCAGTCTGAATTTACTTGCCTACACTTAAGTTTTGTGCCATTATTCCTCGTACGCAAAATGTCATCGATCATAAACAATTTTGATTGGTCCACATTCGTAAATTCATTAAAGTATATTTAAACAATCGTTCAGTTTTCATCGGAGGCAACGTTTCTCAAGAGAAAACTTGTTAAGGGTGGACAGCCTCTCGTCGTAGGGTTTGTTGCGCATGGAAGGGTTAATTTGTTTTGTACGACGTTGAACACCTTATTTAGCAATGTTCTTTGCATGATGCGGAGACCAAAACTGTACCGCATGTTCCAAGTGGTGTGTGAATAAACTCTCGTAGAACGAAAGTATTATATCTTTTCTTTTGTATAAAAAGTTTCTCCTAATGAAATCCAACATTTTGTTCGATTTATATTTTGCGTCGATGCATTGCTGTGAAAATTTGAGTTTTGACGCGATTTTGACACTCAGGTCCTTAACGTATTGAACACCTTTGACTTTGACGCCACGGATTTCCTAATCTAACTTATTATTTCTTGTTCAAGTTTGAAGGACCTGGAACTTGTCTACATTAAAGGGCATTCATTTTTTCTTATATGTCACACCAAGCTGAAATTTCATGCAAATCCTCTTGGGGGTTTGTCTGTCTTCGTCAGTAAGAATCGCCGACCTCGCTTCAAGTCCCGTCTCCTCGACATTGTGACCCCTTCGACGGTACGACAGATTTGTGTTCGTCCTCCCTCTCTGATACGACTTTTTAAAACCACAGTCAACACTCATGACTAGATAAAAATAACACACGCACAAAAAGACACTGATAATGTATGAAGTATGTTGGAAATACTCAAGGACGAGGGGGTGCACTGAACGAGAGAAAGGAAAAGAGGCAGAGAGTGAGAAAAGGAAAGGGAGAAAAATGGGAAGATAAAAGGAAAGAGGGGGGGGGGGGGGATGGGAGAAAGAGGAAAGGAGAGACATGAAAAGGGAAAAAAAAGGAAAAATAAAGAGGAAGAGAGAAGGGGAAAAAGGAATAGGAAGAGAAAGAGAAAGGGAAAGAGAGACAAAGAGAGAAAAGGGAAGGAACAAAGGAAAAAAGGCGATTTTGAAACTCAGGTCCTTAACGTATTGAACGCCTTTAAGTTTGACGCCACGGATTTCGTAATCTAACTTATTATTTCTTGTTCAAATTTGAATGACCTGGAACTTGTCTACATTAAAGGGCATTCAGTTTTTTTTATATATCACACCAAGCTGAAATTTTATGCAAATCCTCTTGGAGGGTTTGTCTGTCTTTGTCAGTAAGAATCGTCGACCTCGCTTCAAGTCCCGTCTCCTCGACATTGTGACCCCATCGACGGTGCGATAGGGTTGTTTTCGTCTTCCCTCTCTGATACAACTTTTTAAAACCACAGTCAACACTGTGAAGAGTGAAAGTTAGAAAAGAGAAAATGAGAAGGAATGAGAGAGAGAGAGAGAGAGAGAGAGAGAGAGAGAGAGAGAGAGAGAGAGAGAGAGAGAGAGAGAGAGAGAGAGAGAGAGAGAGAGAGAGAGAGAGAGAGAGAGAGATAACTAGTGTGTGCATGTGTGTGTTAAGCCTCATCACCAGCAACTCAATGGGCCAGTTCCGCGTCATCCCACGGGCCCCATCACACACACACACCCCGGTGACTGGGGAGAGCTCTCTCTGTGTTTTCCCAGCGCATCACAGAGGTGATTGTCTCGGGAATGGAGGCACACATTCTACGTACTTTCTCTACTCCTCATGCTAAAAAGCTTTGGTTTAATCACGCTTATTTCCATGGTATCAAAGATAGAGAGGCAGCTCACAAAAGGTACCAAAGCCTTCTTACTTCTGCTAACCATGATCATCATCTTTCCACCCGAAATCGTGCCAAATCTTACTTTCTTATCATTCTTACCAAAAGCTCTTTCATTAATAAGAAATGTCAAAACCATGCTTTTTCTAATTATTCCAGAGACTTCTGGCACCTAGCTCAAAACATCTCCAACTTCACTTCCTCATCTCTCCCTCCTCTTCTTAACCCAGACAACAGCACCGATGTCTGTTTTAATTCTAATAATTATAAGGCTGAACTCTTCTCGCAAACTTTCTGTAACAGCTCAACTTTTTGGGCGTATTCCTCCTACTCATCCCCCCCTCTGACTCCTTAATGCCTGTTATTAAGATTCTTAGGAGTGATGTTTTCTATGCTCTCTTTAGCCACAACTCTCAAAAGCCTTATGGACCTGATGATCAGAGTATGGTTTCCGAAAGGGGCGTTCTATTGGAGATCATCTTGCTCTCCTAGCTGACTCTTGGTCATCCTCTTTTAGCCATTTCGATGGAACTTTCGCAGTTGCACTGGCCATATTGAAAGTTTTCGATAGAGTCTGGCACAAGTCTTTGCTTTCTAAACTACCCTTTTACGGTTTCTATACTTCTCTCTCATCCCTAATATCCAGTTTCCTTTCCGACCGTTCTATCTCTGCTGTGGTAGACGGTCACTGTTCTTCCCCTAAACCTATCAACAGTTGTCGTCCACAGGGCTCTGTCCTATCACTCATTCTCTTCCTATTATTCATCAGTTATATGTCCATAACAAACTGCCATATCCACTCATATGCTGGCCACTCTACTCTGCATTATTCAATTTCTTTCAACAGAAGACTCTTTCAACAGGAAATACAAGATTCCAGACCGGAGGCTGCAGAACCCTAAAACTCAGACCTTGCTATCGTTATTGACTGGGGTAAAAGGAATCTTAGGAAACCTACTTCTCCTTAGATCGTTCGGGTGGTGGCAGCTACCCCCAAGGTACCCCCCAAAAAAGAGCACTTCGGGTCCTCAACCCCCACTTGCTTACCCCACTCCCCTTTTCTCTTATATCACTGGGTTATCTTATCGCACCACATTATCGCATGCAGCGACAGGACACTACAGTCCCCAGGCCCCAAGTCTGCCATCCCAATCTGAATGCTGATATCTTCGGCCAGGTTGGTCTGTCAAAATTGCCTATCAATGGTTGCCCTTGCCATCATGGAATACCACCGTGCCAACTGCTTCATTTGTCGTCTTGCCTCCAGCAGTGCAGGCAGACAAGGCTGTCTTCAGCTGCATCACGTAAGGGTTGAATCAATTCTAGCTTGAAAAGTCACGGTAAGCCCACTCGTTTTGTGTGCGTACGGATAAGGCAACAAAAAAAAAATAATAAAAAAGCCCGTTAAGCGCTGCTTTCTCAAAAGATAAGGGAATGAGTGGCCAGAAGAGAGGTAAGCGTATTAGAGTACTGTTGTCGACATGTAGTAGTGTAAAGGAGACGAGGAGGCGCTGGAGATCATTGCTCTCCAGGATTCCAGAAACGTCTGGACTGTATAGTGTTGGGAAGCGTTGGCAGAGGCAAAATAACACAAACAATGAGCTGAAGATTTAGTGATACTTCGAGTTCAAATTAGAATATAATTCATAACCGGTAACAAGGAACTCGGGACACTGCAGCGCGGCTCACGTCACTGGTCTTCATGTAGACTCCTGTGACACAAAATGGGACGCAGCGTTTGCAGCAGTGTGAAGGAACGAGACTGCAGGGGCCCAAGGCTGTTCCGGGCTAACAGTTTTCCTCCTTAGCCATGTGTTTTGCACCCCACTTACACAGTGTAGTCAGGAGAAGCGATACACAAGATGTAAACTCCGCCTTTAATATGCACTTCAGCTCGCACAGCCCACGGGAGACAGGTAGGACGACCGGCGTGGTAAGGCCGCTCACACAGCCCACTGGAGACAGGTAGGCCGGCCGGCGTGGTAAGGCCGGCAAGGGGCGGCCCGGATATACGGTCTCGATGCCAACAGCGTCTTCCCCGGGTAGACCACAGCGGTGCTACGGCCGAGTGATGGAGGGCAGTACCGGACTGGGCGTAACGCGACAGCAGCCTCGTCAGTTGGAGGACTCTTTAGGTGGTGAAGAGGAGCCAGTGCCTAGCGAGCTGGCTCGACCGAGTCCTGGAGTCGTTTCCTGTCCTCAGCGCACCAACGTCCGAGGTTGCTTCGGCTTCTGACGTCAGGGCCCCCACTCGCGCCGGGTGGAGCTTGGGCAAGGCGTTCGAGGCGTTCCGCTGCGGGAATTGTGAAGCCTCGCTCGGGACGAGTGTAGGTCGAGCGGGGTGTTCCGGAGCTATAACAGCGTCGACGGGTTTATAGTTGTCTTCCCTTTACAAGCAGCTACTCGAAGGCTGTAACGATGGTACGTTGCCACGATCCTGGAATGACCAGCCAGCCTGAACAAACGACTCGGAGCGAGTAGACACGGAAATGCTCTGCAGGGAGACGCCAAGAAGGCGACTCGTAATACCAGTTGAGGTTTAAAAGCGTGAAAGGGCGAGGTCCCAAGTATCTAAGACAGGCCTTAATAAGGTGAAAAGACGCAAAATAGGCGTCGATCCCCTCATCCACAATGCCATATTTGTAAAGGGAACAAGGGGAGGAGTGGTGTGGAATCTTACAAGTATCTTATGGATCTGTTATCAGAATCAAGGGATGCTTGCGGCGAAGTCGAACTTTAAAAAAAAAACGCTTGATTCAGCGCATAGCGAGGTACTCTGGGAGCTCCTGCAACTCTGTGTTTAATGACTTGTATGTATTCTTGAACTGGAAGTGCTGTGATTGTGTGTGTGGGATGTCCAACAGCTTTCCAGTGAGCACGCGAGTAAGGCCCCATCATTTTTCAACACTTGCACGGAGTGGGTATTAGGCAGTAAAGAGTGGGTATTGGGAACTATGTATCAAAGTCACCGTGCATAATCTGTTGGCCACACCAAGGTCATTGACCTGTTTTTTGGCGATGATCCAGTAATCCTTACGGAGTCACTGTAGGTTCTTTCAATGGCTATCGATTAACTGGACGAGGAGGTACAGATACTATCGACTCCAATGGCCTGGAGGACACCCAAACTCGAACTATCATTGACAGAGACAATTAAGATACGGCATTGTCGCTATTCCTCCCCAGGTGTGTGTGTGTGTGTGTGTGTGTGTGTGTGAGAGAGAGAGAGAGAGAGAGAGAGAGAGAGAGAGAGAGAGAGAGAGAGAGAGAGAGAGAGAGAGAGAGAGAGAGGAAGCGAGTGCGTGCGTGCGTGGGTGCGTGCGTGCATGTGTGTGTGTGTGTGTGTGTGTGTGTGTGTGTGTGTGTGTGTGTGTGAGAGAGAGAGAGAGAGAGAGAGAGAGAGAGAGAGAGAGAGAGAGAGCGAGAGCGTGTGTGTGTGTGTGTGTGTGTGTGTGTGTGTGTGTGTGTGTGTGTGTGTGTGTGTGTGTCATCCACCTCTTTCTCCTTCTTATTATTTATTATTTATTTATTTTTTATTCATTACTATATTGGCGAAATCATCAATACAGCTGAATATTGTTATTATCTTACCATTATTATTATTATTTTTATTATTATTATTATTATTAATATTATTATTATTATTATTATTATTATTATTATTATTATTATTACTATTATTATTATTATCATTATTATTATTATTATTATTATTATTATTATTATTATTATTATTATTATTATTATTAATATTATTATCATTATTATTATCATTGTTATCATTAAAGTTAAAGTAGCAGTAGTAGTAATAGTAGTAGTAGCAGTAGTAGTAGGAGCAGCAGTAGTAGTAGTAGTAGTAGTAGTAGTAGTACGAGTAGGTAGGAAGACACCTACCGAACGGGCGTGAGCTATTCCCGGTGAGGATATATGGGAAGCGAGGAGGGTGCTGAAGCCCTTCAAAGACCCTTCCCATGTCCTCACTAACCGTTTCCCTTTTGTCTCATCAACACCAGAGAGCAGTTCAGCATGCTCTCTAAAGACAGTTCCTCTCTCTTTTTACACCACACTACATTCACACAACACACACACACCTTTTCCCAAAATTCAAAATTCAAATTGGCGAAAAATTACAGAGCCTCGGAGTCCCCGCCTGGGAGGGGGACCATAAATTCCCCCAGGGAGGACTCCCCTTCTGGCTGCCGACTTGAAAGGTGTCCTGATGACTCCTCAAACCTCCTCCTTATCAATTTCTGCAACATTCGCGGTCTTCGTTCTAATTTTCATTCTCTGGACCACCATCTCTCCTCTTCTAAACCTCACCTTCTCTTCCTCACCGAAACACAGGTTTCTGAGGCTACTGACAGCAACCTCTACTCTGTTCCCTCCTACTATCTCTAAATTTCAATCCAAAGCTGGATGTTGTGCTTACGTGCGCAACGACATCACTTGCTCACGTGCCCACGACCTTGACTCTTCAGAATTGTCTACCATCTGGCTAAGACTTTATTGTCATTCTATTAATAAATACATATGTGCTGTTAATCTCTCACCTAATTCTACTAACTATGTAAAATTCTTTGACTATTTGAACCCTAAAGTGGAGTACATCTTGACTCACTCTCCCTTCGCTGAAATCTCCATCTTAGGAGATTTCAAGATTCACCACAAGCTTTGGCTTTCATCCTCTTTCACTGACTAGCCTGTTGAACAGGCCTACAGCTTTGCTCTCCTCAACGACCTAGAGCAGTTGGTTCAGCACCCTACTCGTATTCCCGACCGCCTTGGACACAGGCCCAACATTCTAGACCTCTTCCTTACCTCTAATCCTTCTGCTTACTCTGTCAAACTGATCTCTCCGTTGGGCTCCTCCAATCATAACCTTATTTCTGTATCCTGTCCTATCGCTCCTGTACATCCTCTGGACCCACCGAAGAGGCGATGCTTCTGGCATTTTTCTTCAGCTCGGTGGGACGAACTGAGGATGTACTTTTCCGATTTCCCGTGGAATGATTACTGCTTCCAGGAGAGAGACCCCTCTGTGTGTGCCCAGCGCAGCACAGAGGTGATTGTCTCTGGAATGGAGGCATACATTCCACGTTCTTTCTCTACTCCTCATGCTAAAAAGCCTTGGTTTAATCATGCTTGTTCTCGTGCTATTAAAGATAGACAGGCAGCTCACAAAAGGTTCCAGAGCCTTCGAACACCCGCTAACTTTGACCTTTACATTTCAGCCCGGAATCGTGACAAATCTATTCTCCGACTTGCCAAAACTTCTTTTATCAATATAAAATGTCAACACCTTGCTTCTTCTAATTCTTCCCGTGACTTCTGGCATCTAGCCAAAAATATCTCCTCTAATTTCACTTCTTCATCTTTCCCTCCTCTCCTTAACCCTGACGGCAGCTCTGCCGTCTCATCTGTCTCTAAGGGTGAACTCTTCGCTCAAACATTCTGTAAGAACTCCACCCTAGACGATTCTGGGCATATTCCTCCTACTCATCCCCCCTCTGACTCCATTATGCCTGTTATTATAATTCTTCCAAATGATGTTTTCTATGCCCTCTCTGGCCTCAACTCTCAGAAGGCTTATGGACCTGATGGAGTGCCTCCTATTGTCCTTAAAAACTATGCTTCCGTGCTGACACCGTGCCTGGTCAAACTCTTTCGCCTCTGCCTGTCAACATCTACCTTTCCTTCCTGCTGGTATGACTTTGTACAGCCTGTGCCTAAAAAGGGTGACCGTTCCAATCCCTCGAACTATAGCCCTATAGCTTTACTTTCTTGTCTATCTAAAGCTTTTGAATCAATCCTTAACCGGAAGACTCAAAAGCACCTTTCCACTTCTGACCTTCTATCTGATCGCCAGTATGGGTTCCGCAAGGGACGTTCTACTGGTGATCTCCTTGCCTTCCTAACTGACTCTTGGTCATCCTCTCTTAGCCGTTTCGGTGAAACCTTTGCTATTGTGTTGGACATATCAAAAGCTTTTGAAAGGGTCTGGCTCAAATCTTTGCTTTCCAAAGTACCCTCCTACGGTTTATATCCTTCTCTCTGTACCTTTATCTCCAGAGTCCTTTCTGACCGTTCTATTTCTGCTGTGGTGGACGGTCACTGTTCTTCCCCTAAACCTATTAACAGTGGTGTCCCACAGGGTTCTGTCCTATCTCCTACTCTCTTTCTGTTGTTCATTTTTTTTTTTTTACAGCAAAGGAGACAGCTCAAGGGCACAAAAAAGTAAACATTAATAAAAAAAAAAAAAGCCCGCTACTCGCTGCTCCCAAAAAGAATCCAAAGAGGTGGCCGAAAGATAAGTCAGTTTCGGGAGGAGAGGTGTCCTGATACCCTCCTCTTGAAAGAGTTCAAGTCGTAGGCAGGAGGAAATACAGATGAAGGAAGATTGTTCCAGAGTTTACCAGCGTGAGGGATGAAAGAGTGAAGATGCTGGTTAACTCTTGCATAAGGGGTTTGGACAGTATAGGGATGAGCATGAGTAGAAAGTCGAGTGCAGCGGGGCCGCGGAGGGGAGGCATGCAGTTAGCAAGTTCAGAAGAGCAGTCAGCGTGGAAATATCGATAGAAGATAGAAAGAGAGGCAACATTGCGGCGGAATTTAAGAGGTAGAAGACTATCAGTATGAGGAGGAGAGCTGATGAGACGAAGAGCCTTTGCCTCCACTCTGTCCAGAAGAGCTGTGTGAGTGGAGCCCCCACTCACATGAGATGCATACTCCATACGAGGGCGGACAAGGCCCCTGTATATGGACAGCAACTGTGCAGGGGAGAAGAACTGGCGGAGACGGTACAGAACGCCCAGCCTCGAGGAAGCTGATTTAGTAAGAGATGAGATATGAAGTTTCCAGTTGAGATTTTGAGTTAAGGATAGACCGAGGATGTTAAGTGTTGAGGAAGGTGATAGCTGGGTGTTGTCAAAGAATAGGGGATAGTTGTTTGGAAGATTGTGTCGAGTGGATAGGTGGAGAAACTGTGTTTTTGAGGCGTTGAAGGACACCAGGTTCTTCTTGCCCCAATCGGAAATAATAGTAAGGTCTGAGGCTAGGCGTTCTGCAGCCTCCAGCCTTGAGTCGTTAAGTTCCTGAAGGGTGGGTCTTCTATTAAAAGAAGTTGAATAATGCAGAGTGGAATCATCGGCGTAGGAATGGATAGGACAGTTCGTTTTGGAAAGAAGATCATCAATGAACAACAGAAAAAGAGTGGGAGATAGGACAGAACCCTGTGGGACACCACTGTTAATAGATTTAGGGGAAGAACAGTGACCGTGATGATCTTTCCAAAACGAACTGTCCTATCCATTCTTACACCGATGACTCCACTCTGCATTACTCAACTTCTTTTAATAGAAGACCCACTCCACAGGAACCTGGTGTCCTTCAACGTCTCAAAAACACAGTTTCTCCACCTATCCACTCGACACAATCTTCCAAACAACTATCCCCTATTCTTCGACAACACTCAGCTATCACCTTCTTCAGCACTAAACATTCTCGGTCTATCGTTAACTCAAAATCTCAACTGGCAACCTCATATCTCATCTCTTACTAAATCAGCTTCCTCTAGGCTGGGCGTTCTGTACCGTCTCCGCCAGTTATTCTTCCCCGCATAGTTGCTATCCATTTACAGGAGCCTTGTCCGCTCTCGTATGGAATATGCATCTCATGTCTGGGGGGGGGCCCACTCACACAGCTCTCCTTGACAGAGTGGAGTCAAAGGCTCTTCGTCTCATCAACTCTCCTCCTCATACTGATAGTCTTCTACCTCTCAAATTCCGTCGCCATGTTGCCTCTTTCTATCTTCTATCGATATTTTCATGCTGACTGCAAGAGTCAATCAGCATCTTCACTCTTTTATCCCTCACGCTGGTAAACTCTGGAACAATCTTCCTTCATCTGTATTTCCTCCTGTCTACGACTTGAACTCTTTCAAAAGGAGGGTATCAGGACATATCTCCTCCCGAAATTGACCTCTCTTTTTGGACACTCCTTTGCTCTCTACTCAGGAGCAGTGAGTAGCGGGTCTTTTTATATATTTTTCTTTACGCCCTTGAACTGTCTCCTTAGCTGTAAAAAAAAAAAAAAGTAGTAGTGATAGTAGTAGTAGTAGGAGGAGGAGCAGGAGGAGTTGTCTTAGTAATCGCATTATTATTATTATTATTATTATTATTATTATTATTATTATTATTATTATACTATTATTATTATTATTATTATTATTATTATTATTATTATTATTATTATTATTACTATTAATAGTAGTAGTAGTAGTAGTAGTATCAGTAGTAGTAATAGTATTAGTATTAGTATTAGTAGTAGTGGAAGTAGTAGTACTAATAGGAGGAGGAGCAGGTGGAGGATTAGTAGTAACAAATGTACGGAAGTGGGGGTTGCCCCCGCGAGGGGGACTGGAAGTGGGGGTTGGGGGGGTCAGCGGGGGGGTTACGGAAGAGGGGGCATCTAGACCCCCCCCCTACCCACCCCACATCTATTTTACCTTTTCACCAACCCCCCCCTACCCCCACCCCCTACCCCCCCAAAAAAAAAATCTTTCGCTTTTTCACATGCCCTCCCTCCCTCCCCCCCCCCTTTCCCTCCACCCCCTCTCGGGCTAGCGTACGGAAGCGGGGGGG